>NC_064617.1:5000-22500 GCF_023898315.1 Schistocerca nitens | reverse complement strand
GTCAGGTCAGGTTAGGTCAGGTCAGGTTAGGTCAGGTCAGGTTAGGTCAGGTCAGGTTAGGTCAGGTCAGGTTAGGTCAGGTCAGGTTAGGTCAGGTCAGGTTAGGTCAGGTCAGGTTAGGTCAGGTCAGGTTAGGTCAGGTCAGGTTAGGTCAGGTCAGGTTAGGTCAGGTCAGGTTAGGTCAGGTCAGGTTAGGTCAGGTCAGGTTAGGTCAGGTCAGGTTAGGTCAGGTCAGGTTAGGTCAGGTCAGGTTAGGTCAGGTCAGGTTAGGTCAGGTCAGGTTAGGTCAGGTCAGGTTAGGTCAGGTCAGGTTAGGTCAGGTCAGGTTAGGTCAGGTCAGGTTAGGTCAGGTCAGGTTAGGTCAGGTCAGGTTAGGTTAGGTTAGGTTAGGTTAGGTTAGGTTAGGTTAGGTTAGGTTAGGTTAGGTTAGGTTAGGTTAGGTTAGGTTAGGTTAGGTTAGGTTAGGTTAGGTTAGGTTAGGTCAGGTCAGGTCAGGTCAGGTCAGGTCAGGTCAGGTCAGGTCAGGTCAGGTCAGGTCAGGTCAGGTCAGGTCAGGTCAGGTCAGGTCAGGTCAGGTCAGGTCAGGTCAGGTCAGGTCAGGTCAGGTCAGGTCAGGTCAGGTCAGGTCAGGTCAGGTCAGGTCAGGTCAGGTCAGGTCAGGTCAGGTCAGGTCAGGTCAGGTCAGGTCAGGTCAGGTCAGGTCAGGTCAGGTCAGGTCAGGTCAGGTCAGGTCAGGTCAGGTCAGGTCAGGTCAGGTCAGGTCAGGTCAGGTCAGGTCAGGTCAGGTCAGGTCAGGTCAGGTCAGGTCAGGTCAGGTCAGGTCAGGTCAGGTCAGGTCAGGTCAGGTCAGGTCAGGTCAGGTCAGGTCAGGTCAGGTCAGGTCAGGTCAGGTCAGGTCAGGTCAGGTCAGGTCAGGTCAGGTCAGGTCAGGTCAGGTCAGGTCAGGTCAGGTCAGGTCAGGTCAGGTCAGGTCAGGTCAGGTCAGGTCAGGTCAGGTCAGGTCAGGTCAGGTCAGGTCAGGTCAGGTCAGGTCAGGTCAGGTCAGGTCAGGTCAGGTCAGGTCAGGTCAGGTCAGGTCAGGTCAGGTCAGGTCAGGTCAGGTCAGGTCAGGTCAGGTCAGGTCAGGTCAGGTCAGGTCAGGTCAGGTCAGGTCAGGTCAGGTCAGGTCAGGTCAGGTCAGGTCAGGTCAGGTCAGGTCAGGTCAGGTCAGGTCAGGTCAGGTCAGGTCAGGTCAGGTCAGGTCAGGTCAGGTCAGGTCAGGTCAGGTCAGGTCAGGTCAGGTCAGGTCAGGTCAGGTCAGGTCAGGTCAGGTCAGGTCAGGTCAGGTCAGGTCAGGTCAGGTCAGGTCAGGTCAGGTCAGGTCAGGTCAGGTCAGGTCAGGTCAGGTCAGGTCAGGTCAGGTCAGGTCAGGTCAGGTCAGGTCAGGTCAGGTCAGGTCAGGTCAGGTCAGGTCAGGTCAGGTCAGGTCAGGTCAGGTCAGGTCAGGTCAGGTCAGGTCAGGTCAGGTCAGGTCAGGTCAGGTCAGGTCAGGTCAGGTCAGGTCAGGTCAGGTCAGGTCAGGTCAGGTCAGGTCAGGTCAGGTCAGGTCAGGTCAGGTCAGGTCAGGTCAGGTCAGGTCAGGTCAGGTCAGGTCAGGTCAGGTCAGGTCAGGTCAGGTCAGGTCAGGTCAGGTCAGGTCAGGTCAGGTCAGGTCAGGTCAGGTCAGGTCAGGTCAGGTCAGGTCAGGTCAGGTCAGGTCAGGTCAGGTCAGGTCAGGTCAGGTCAGGTCAGGTCAGGTCAGGTCAGGTCAGGTCAGGTCAGGTCAGGTCAGGTCAGGTCAGGTCAGGTCAGGTCAGGTTAGGTTAGGTTAGGTTAGGTTAGGTTAGGTTAGGTTAGGTTAGGTTAGGTTAGGTTAGGTTAGGTTAGGTTAGGTTAGGTTAGGTTAGGTTAGGTTAGGTTAGGTTAGGTTAGGTTAGGTTAGGTTAGGTTAGGTTAGGTTAGGTTAGGTTAGGTTAGGTTAGGTTAGGTTAGGTTAGGTTAGGTTAGGTTAGGTTAGGTTAGGTTAGGTTAGGTTAGGTTAGGTTAGGTTAGGTTAGGTTAGGTTAGGTTAGGTTAGGTTAGGTTAGGTTAGGTTAGGTTAGGTTAGGTTAGGTTAGGTTAGGTTAGGTTAGGTTAGGTTAGGTTAGGTTAGGTTAGGTTAGGTTAGGTTAGGTTAGGTTAGGTTAGGTTAGGTTAGGTTAGGTTAGGTTAGGTTAGGTTAGGTTAGGTTAGGTTAGGTTAGGTTAGGTTAGGTTAGGTTAGGTTAGGTTAGGTTAGGTTAGGTTAGGTTAGGTTAGGTTAGGTTAGGTTAGGTTAGGTTAGGTTAGGTTAGGTTAGGTTAGGTTAGGTTAGGTTAGGTTAGGTTAGGTTAGGTTAGGTTAGGTTAGGTTAGGTTAGGTTAGGTTAGGTTAGGTTAGGTTAGGTTAGGTTAGGTTAGGTTAGGTTAGGTTAGGTTAGGTTAGGTTAGGTTAGGTTAGGTTAGGTTAGGTTAGGTTAGGTTAGGTTAGGTTAGGTTAGGTTAGGTTAGGTTAGGTTAGGTTAGGTTAGGTTAGGTTAGGTTAGGTTAGGTTAGGTTAGGTTAGGTTAGGTTAGGTTAGGTTAGGTTAGGTTAGGTTAGGTTAGGTTAGGTTAGGTTAGGTTAGGTTAGGTTAGGTTAGGTTAGGTTAGGTTAGGTTAGGTTAGGTTAGGTTAGGTTAGGTTAGGTTAGGTTAGGTTAGGTTAGGTTAGGTTAGGTTAGGTTAGGTTAGGTTAGGTTAGGTTAGGTTAGGTTAGGTTAGGTTAGGTTAGGTTAGGTTAGGTTAGGTTAGGTTAGGTTAGGTTAGGTTAGGTTAGGTTAGGTTAGGTTAGGTTAGGTTAGGTTAGGTTAGGTTAGGTTAGGTTAGGTTAGGTTAGGTTAGGTTAGGTTAGGTTAGGTTAGGTTAGGTTAGGTTAGGTTAGGTTAGGTTAGGTTAGGTTAGGTTAGGTTAGGTTAGGTTAGGTTAGGTTAGGTTAGGTTAGGTTAGGTTAGGTTAGGTTAGGTTAGGTTAGGTTAGGTTAGGTTAGGTTAGGTTAGGTTAGGTTAGGTTAGGTTAGGTTAGGTTAGGTTAGGTTAGGTTAGGTTAGGTTAGGTTAGGTTAGGTTAGGTTAGGTTAGGTTAGGTTAGGTTAGGTTAGGTTAGGTTAGGTTAGGTTAGGTTAGGTTAGGTTAGGTTAGGTTAGGTTAGGTTAGGTTAGGTTAGGTTAGGTTAGGTTAGGTTAGGTTAGGTTAGGTTAGGTTAGGTTAGGTTAGGTTAGGTTAGGTTAGGTTAGGTTAGGTTAGGTTAGGTTAGGTTAGGTTAGGTTAGGTTAGGTTAGGTTAGGTTAGGTTAGGTTAGGTTAGGTTAGGTTAGGTTAGGTTAGGTTAGGTTAGGTTAGGTTAGGTTAGGTTAGGTTAGGTTAGGTTAGGTTAGGTTAGGTTAGGTTAGGTTAGGTTAGGTTAGGTTAGGTTAGGTTAGGTTAGGTTAGGTTAGGTTAGGTTAGGTTAGGTTAGGTTAGGTTAGGTTAGGTTAGGTTAGGTTAGGTTAGGTTAGGTTAGGTTAGGTTAGGTTAGGTTAGGTTAGGTTAGGTTAGGTTAGGTTAGGTTAGGTTAGGTTAGGTTAGGTTAGGTTAGGTTAGGTTAGGTTAGGTTAGGTTAGGTTAGGTTAGGTTAGGTTAGGTTAGGTTAGGTTAGGTTAGGTTAGGTTAGGTTAGGTTAGGTTAGGTTAGGTTAGGTTAGGTTAGGTTAGGTTAGGTTAGGTTAGGTTAGGTTAGGTTAGGTTAGGTTAGGTTAGGTTAGGTTAGGTTAGGTTAGGTTAGGTTAGGTTAGGTTAGGTTAGGTTAGGTTAGGTTAGGTTAGGTTAGGTTAGGTTAGGTTAGGTTAGGTTAGGTTAGGTTAGGTTAGGTTAGGTTAGGTTAGGTTAGGTTAGGTTAGGTTAGGTTAGGTTAGGTTAGGTTAGGTTAGGTTAGGTTAGGTTAGGTTAGGTTAGGTTAGGTTAGGTTAGGTTAGGTTAGGTTAGGTTAGGTTAGGTTAGGTTAGGTTAGGTTAGGTTAGGTTAGGTTAGGTTAGGTTAGGTTAGGTTAGGTTAGGTTAGGTTAGGTTAGGTTAGGTTAGGTTAGGTTAGGTTAGGTTAGGTTAGGTTAGGTTAGGTTAGGTTAGGTTAGGTTAGGTTAGGTTAGGTTAGGTTAGGTTAGGTTAGGTTAGGTTAGGTTAGGTTAGGTTAGGTTAGGTTAGGTTAGGTTAGGTTAGGTTAGGTTAGGTTAGGTTAGGTTAGGTTAGGTTAGGTTAGGTTAGGTTAGGTTAGGTTAGGTTAGGTTAGGTTAGGTTAGGTTAGGTTAGGTTAGGTTAGGTTAGGTTAGGTTAGGTTAGGTTAGGTTAGGTTAGGTTAGGTTAGGTTAGGTTAGGTTAGGTTAGGTTAGGTTAGGTTAGGTTAGGTTAGGTTAGGTTAGGTTAGGTTAGGTTAGGTTAGGTTAGGTTAGGTTAGGTTAGGTTAGGTTAGGTTAGGTTAGGTTAGGTTAGGTTAGGTTAGGTTAGGTTAGGTTAGGTTAGGTTAGGTTAAGGTTAGGTTAGGTTAGGTTAGGTTAGGTTAGGTTAGGTTAGGTTAGGTTAGGTTAGGTTAGGTTAGGTTAGGTTAGGTTAGGTTAGGTTAGGTTAGGTTAGGTTAGGTTAGGTTAGGTTAGGTTAGGTTAGGTTAGGTTAGGTTAGGTTAGGTTAGGTTAGGTTAGGTTAGGTTAGGTTAGGTTAGGTTAGGTTAGGTTAGGTTAGGTTAGGTTAGGTTAGGTTAGGTTAGGTTAGGTTAGGTTAGGTTAGGTTAGGTTAGGTTAGGTTAGGTTAGGTTAGGTTAGGTTAGGTTAGGTTAGGTTAGGTTAGGTTAGGTTAGGTTAGGTTAGGTTAGGTTAGGTTAGGTTAGGTTAGGTTAGGTTAGGTTAGGTTAGGTTAGGTTAGGTTAGGTTAGGTTAGGTTAGGTTAGGTTAGGTTAGGTTAGGTTAGGTTAGGTTAGGTTAGGTTAGGTTAGGTTAGGTTAGGTTAGGTTAGGTTAGGTTAGGTTAGGTTAGGTTAGGTTAGGTTAGGTTAGGTTAGGTTAGGTTAGGTTAGGTTAGGTTAGGTTAGGTTAGGTTAGGTTAGGTTAGGTTAGGTTAGGTTAGGTTAGGTTAGGTTAGGTTAGGTTAGGTTAGGTTAGGTTAGGTTAGGTTAGGTTAGGTTAGGTTAGGTTAGGTTAGGTTAGGTTAGGTTAGGTTAGGTTAGGTTAGGTTAGGTTAGGTTAGGTTAGGTTAGGTTAGGTTAGGTTAGGTTAGGTTAGGTTAGGTTAGGTTAGGTTAGGTTAGGTTAGGTTAGGTTAGGTTAGGTTAGGTTAGGTTAGGTTAGGTTAGGTTAGGTTAGGTTAGGTTAGGTTAGGTTAGGTTAGGTTAGGTTAGGTTAGGTTAGGTTAGGTTAGGTTAGGTTAGGTTAGGTTAGGTTAGGTTAGGTTAGGTTAGGTTAGGTTAGGTTAGGTTAGGTTAGGTTAGGTTAGGTTAGGTTAGGTTAGGTTAGGTTAGGTTAGGTTAGGTTAGGTTAGGTTAGGTTAGGTTAGGTTAGGTTAGGTTAGGTTAGGTTAGGTTAGGTTAGGTTAGGTTAGGTTAGGTTAGGTTAGGTTAGGTTAGGTTAGGTTAGGTTAGGTTAGGTTAGGTTAGGTTAGGTTAGGTTAGGTTAGGTTAGGTTAGGTTAGGTTAGGTTAGGTTAGGTTAGGTTAGGTTAGGTTAGGTTAGGTTAGGTTAGGTTAGGTTAGGTTAGGTTAGGTTAGGTTAGGTTAGGTTAGGTTAGGTTAGGTTAGGTTAGGTTAGGTTAGGTTAGGTTAGGTTAGGTTAGGTTAGGTTAGGTTAGGTTAGGTTAGGTTAGGTTAGGTTAGGTTAGGTTAGGTTAGGTTAGGTTAGGTTAGGTTAGGTTAGGTTAGGTTAGGTTAGGTTAGGTTAGGTTAGGTTAGGTTAGGTTAGGTTAGGTTAGGTTAGGTTAGGTTAGGTTAGGTTAGGTTAGGTTAGGTTAGGTTAGGTTAGGTTAGGTTAGGTTAGGTTAGGTTAGGTTAGGTTAGGTTAGGTTAGGTTAGGTTAGGTTAGGTTAGGTTAGGTTAGGTTAGGTTAGGTTAGGTTAGGTTAGGTTAGGTTAGGTTAGGTTAGGTTAGGTTAGGTTAGGTTAGGTTAGGTTAGGTTAGGTTAGGTTAGGTTAGGTTAGGTTAGGTTAGGTTAGGTTAGGTTAGGTTAGGTTAGGTTAGGTTAGGTTAGGTTAGGTTAGGTTAGGTTAGGTTAGGTTAGGTTAGGTTAGGTTAGGTTAGGTTAGGTTAGGTTAGGTTAGGTTAGGTTAGGTTAGGTTAGGTTAGGTTAGGTTAGGTTAGGTTAGGTTAGGTTAGGTTAGGTTAGGTTAGGTTAGGTTAGGTTAGGTTAGGTTAGGTTAGGTTAGGTTAGGTTAGGTTAGGTTAGGTTAGGTTAGGTTAGGTTAGGTTAGGTTAGGTTAGGTTAGGTTAGGTTAGGTTAGGTTAGGTTAGGTTAGGTTAGGTTAGGTTAGGTTAGGTTAGGTTAGGTTAGGTTAGGTTAGGTTAGGTTAGGTTAGGTTAGGTTAGGTTAGGTTAGGTTAGGTTAGGTTAGGTTAGGTTAGGTTAGGTTAGGTTAGGTTAGGTTAGGTTAGGTTAGGTTAGGTTAGGTTAGGTTAGGTTAGGTTAGGTTAGGTTAGGTTAGGTTAGGTTAGGTTAGGTTAGGTTAGGTTAGGTTAGGTTAGGTTAGGTTAGGTTAGGTTAGGTTAGGTTAGGTTAGGTTAGGTTAGGTTAGGTTAGGTTAGGTTAGGTTAGGTTAGGTTAGGTTAGGTTAGGTTAGGTTAGGTTAGGTTAGGTTAGGTTAGGTTAGGTTAGGTTAGGTTAGGTTAGGTTAGGTTAGGTTAGGTTAGGTTAGGTTAGGTTAGGTTAGGTTAGGTTAGGTTAGGTTAGGTTAGGTTAGGTTAGGTTAGGTTAGGTTAGGTTAGGTTAGGTTAGGTTAGGTTAGGTTAGGTTAGGTTAGGTTAGGTTAGGTTAGGTTAGGTTAGGTTAGGTTAGGTTAGGTTAGGTTAGGTTAGGTTAGGTTAGGTTAGGTTAGGTTAGGTTAGGTTAGGTTAGGTTAGGTTAGGTTAGGTTAGGTTAGGTTAGGTTAGGTTAGGTTAGGTTAGGTTAGGTTAGGTTAGGTTAGGTTAGGTTAGGTTAGGTTAGGTTAGGTTAGGTTAGGTTAGGTTAGGTTAGGTTAGGTTAGGTTAGGTTAGGTTAGGTTAGGTTAGGTTAGGTTAGGTTAGGTTAGGTTAGGTTAGGTTAGGTTAGGTTAGGTTAGGTTAGGTTAGGTTAGGTTAGGTTAGGTTAGGTTAGGTTAGGTTAGGTTAGGTTAGGTTAGGTTAGGTTAGGTTAGGTTAGGTTAGGTTAGGTTAGGTTAGGTTAGGTTAGGTTAGGTTAGGTTAGGTTAGGTTAGGTTAGGTTAGGTTAGGTTAGGTTAGGTTAGGTTAGGTTAGGTTAGGTTAGGTTAGGTTAGGTTAGGTTAGGTTAGGTTAGGTTAGGTTAGGTTAGGTTAGGTTAGGTTAGGTTAGGTTAGGTTAGGTTAGGTTAGGTTAGGTTAGGTTAGGTTAGGTTAGGTTAGGTTAGGTTAGGTTAGGTTAGGTTAGGTTAGGTTAGGTTAGGTTAGGTTAGGTTAGGTTAGGTTAGGTTAGGTTAGGTTAGGTTAGGTTAGGTTAGGTTAGGTTAGGTTAGGTTAGGTTAGGTTAGGTTAGGTTAGGTTAGGTTAGGTTAGGTTAGGTTAGGTTAGGTTAGGTTAGGTTAGGTTAGGTTAGGTTAGGTTAGGTTAGGTTAGGTTAGGTTAGGTTAGGTTAGGTTAGGTTAGGTTAGGTTAGGTTAGGTTAGGTTAGGTTAGGTTAGGTTAGGTTAGGTTAGGTTAGGTTAGGTTAGGTTAGGTTAGGTTAGGTTAGGTTAGGTTAGGTTAGGTTAGGTTAGGTTAGGTTAGGTTAGGTTAGGTTAGGTTAGGTTAGGTTAGGTTAGGTTAGGTTAGGTTAGGTTAGGTTAGGTTAGGTTAGGTTAGGTTAGGTTAGGTTAGGTTAGGTTAGGTTAGGTTAGGTTAGGTTAGGTTAGGTTAGGTTAGGTTAGGTTAGGTTAGGTTAGGTTAGGTTAGGTTAGGTTAGGTTAGGTTAGGTTAGGTTAGGTTAGGTTAGGTTAGGTTAGGTTAGGTTAGGTTAGGTTAGGTTAGGTTAGGTTAGGTTAGGTTAGGTTAGGTTAGGTTAGGTTAGGTTAGGTTAGGTTAGGTTAGGTTAGGTTAGGTTAGGTTAGGTTAGGTTAGGTTAGGTTAGGTTAGGTTAGGTTAGGTTAGGTTAGGTTAGGTTAGGTTAGGTTAGGTTAGGTTAGGTTAGGTTAGGTTAGGTTAGGTTAGGTTAGGTTAGGTTAGGTTAGGTTAGGTTAGGTTAGGTTAGGTTAGGTTAGGTTAGGTTAGGTTAGGTTAGGTTAGGTTAGGTTAGGTTAGGTTAGGTTAGGTTAGGTTAGGTTAGGTTAGGTTAGGTTAGGTTAGGTTAGGTTAGGTTAGGTTAGGTTAGGTTAGGTTAGGTTAGGTTAGGTTAGGTTAGGTTAGGTTAGGTTAGGTTAGGTTAGGTTAGGTTAGGTTAGGTTAGGTTAGGTTAGGTTAGGTTAGGTTAGGTTAGGTTAGGTTAGGTTAGGTTAGGTTAGGTTAGGTTAGGTTAGGTTAGGTTAGGTTAGGTTAGGTTAGGTTAGGTTAGGTTAGGTTAGGTTAGGTTAGGTTAGGTTAGGTTAGGTTAGGTTAGGTTAGGTTAGGTTAGGTTAGGTTAGGTTAGGTTAGGTTAGGTTAGGTTAGGTTAGGTTAGGTTAGGTTAGGTTAGGTTAGGTTAGGTTAGGTTAGGTTAGGTTAGGTTAGGTTAGGTTAGGTTAGGTTAGGTTAGGTTAGGTTAGGTTAGGTTAGGTTAGGTTAGGTTAGGTTAGGTTAGGTTAGGTTAGGTTAGGTTAGGTTAGGTTAGGTTAGGTTAGGTTAGGTTAGGTTAGGTTAGGTTAGGTTAGGTTAGGTTAGGTTAGGTTAGGTTAGGTTAGGTTAGGTTAGGTTAGGTTAGGTTAGGTTAGGTTAGGTTAGGTTAGGTTAGGTTAGGTTAGGTTAGGTTAGGTTAGGTTAGGTTAGGTTAGGTTAGGTTAGGTTAGGTTAGGTTAGGTTAGGTTAGGTTAGGTTAGGTTAGGTTAGGTTAGGTTAGGTTAGGTTAGGTTAGGTTAGGTTAGGTTAGGTTAGGTTAGGTTAGGTTAGGTTAGGTTAGGTTAGGTTAGGTTAGGTTAGGTTAGGTTAGGTTAGGTTAGGTTAGGTTAGGTTAGGTTAGGTTAGGTTAGGTTAGGTTAGGTTAGGTTAGGTTAGGTTAGGTTAGGTTAGGTTAGGTTAGGTTAGGTTAGGTTAGGTTAGGTTAGGTTAGGTTAGGTTAGGTTAGGTTAGGTTAGGTTAGGTTAGGTTAGGTTAGGTTAGGTTAGGTTAGGTTAGGTTAGGTTAGGTTAGGTTAGGTTAGGTTAGGTTAGGTTAGGTTAGGTTAGGTTAGGTTAGGTTAGGTTAGGTTAGGTTAGGTTAGGTTAGGTTAGGTTAGGTTAGGTTAGGTTAGGTTAGGTTAGGTTAGGTTAGGTTAGGTTAGGTTAGGTTAGGTTAGGTTAGGTTAGGTTAGGTTAGGTTAGGTTAGGTTAGGTTAGGTTAGGTTAGGTTAGGTTAGGTTAGGTATAGGTTAGGTTAGGTTAGGTTAGGTTAGGTTAGGTTAGGTTAGGTTAGGTTAGGTTAGGTTAGGTTAGGTTAGGTTAGGTTAGGTTAGGTTAGGTTAGGTTAGGTTAGGTTAGGTTAGGTTAGGTTAGGTTAGGTTAGGTTAGGTTAGGTTAGGTTAGGTTAGGTTAGGTTAGGTTAGGTTAGGTTAGGTTAGGTTAGGTTAGGTTAGGTTAGGTTAGGTTAGGTTAGGTTAGGTTAGGTTAGGTTAGGTTAGGTTAGGTTAGGTTAGGTTAGGTTAGGTTAGGTTAGGTTAGGTTAGGTTAGGTTAGGTTAGGTTAGGTTAGGTTAGGTTAGGTTAGGTTAGGTTAGGTTAGGTTAGGTTAGGTTAGGTTAGGTTAGGTTAGGTTAGGTTAGGTTAGGTTAGGTTAGGTTAGGTTAGGTTAGGTTAGGTTAGGTTAGGTTAGGTTAGGTTAGGTTAGGTTAGGTTAGGTTAGGTTAGGTTAGGTTAGGTTAGGTTAGGTTAGGTTAGGTTAGGTTAGGTTAGGTTAGGTTAGGTTAGGTTAGGTTAGGTTAGGTTAGGTTAGGTTAGGTTAGGTTAGGTTAGGTTAGGTTAGGTTAGGTTAGGTTAGGTTAGGTTAGGTTAGGTTAGGTTAGGTTAGGTTAGGTTAGGTTAGGTTAGGTTAGGTTAGGTTAGGTTAGGTTAGGTTAGGTTAGGTTAGGTTAGGTTAGGTTAGGTTAGGTTAGGTTAGGTTAGGTTAGGTTAGGTTAGGTTAGGTTAGGTTAGGTTAGGTTAGGTTAGGTTAGGTTAGGTTAGGTTAGGTTAGGTTAGGTTAGGTTAGGTTAGGTTAGGTTAGGTTAGGTTAGGTTAGGTTAGGTTAGGTTAGGTTAGGTTAGGTTAGGTTAGGTTAGGTTAGGTTAGGTTAGGTTAGGTTAGGTTAGGTTAGGTTAGGTTAGGTTAGGTTAGGTTAGGTTAGGTTAGGTTAGGTTAGGTTAGGTTAGGTTAGGTTAGGTTAGGTTAGGTTAGGTTAGGTTAGGTTAGGTTAGGTTAGGTTAGGTTAGGTTAGGTTAGGTTAGGTTAGGTTAGGTTAGGTTAGGTTAGGTTAGGTTAGGTTAGGTTAGGTTAGGTTAGGTTAGGTTAGGTTAGGTTAGGTTAGGTTAGGTTAGGTTAGGTTAGGTTAGGTTAGGTTAGGTTAGGTTAGGTTAGGTTAGGTTAGGTTAGGTTAGGTTAGGTTAGGTTAGGTTAGGTTAGGTTAGGTTAGGTTAGGTTAGGTTAGGTTAGGTTAGGTTAGGTTAGGTTAGGTTAGGTTAGGTTAGGTTAGGTTAGGTTAGGTTAGGTTAGGTTAGGTTAGGTTAGGTTAGGTTAGGTTAGGTTAGGTTAGGTTAGGTTAGGTTAGGTTAGGTTAGGTTAGGTTAGGTTAGGTTAGGTTAGGTTAGGTTAGGTTAGGTTAGGTTAGGTTAGGTTAGGTTAGGTTAGGTTAGGTTAGGTTAGGTTAGGTTAGGTTAGGTTAGGTTAGGTTAGGTTAGGTTAGGTTAGGTTAGGTTAGGTTAGGTTAGGTTAGGTTAGGTTAGGTTAGGTTAGGTTAGGTTAGGTTAGGTTAGGTTAGGTTAGGTTAGGTTAGGTTAGGTTAGGTTAGGTTAGGTTAGGTTAGGTTAGGTTAGGTTAGGTTAGGTTAGGTTAGGTTAGGTTAGGTTAGGTTAGGTTAGGTTAGGTTAGGTTAGGTTAGGTTAGGTTAGGTTAGGTTAGGTTAGGTTAGGTTAGGTTAGGTTAGGTTAGGTTAGGTTAGGTTAGGTTAGGTTAGGTTAGGTTAGGTTAGGTTAGGTTAGGTTAGGTTAGGTTAGGTTAGGTTAGGTTAGGTTAGGTTAGGTTAGGTTAGGTTAGGTTAGGTTAGGTTAGGTTAGGTTAGGTTAGGTTAGGTTAGGTTAGGTTAGGTTAGGTTAGGTTAGGTTAGGTTAGGTTAGGTTAGGTTAGGTTAGGTTAGGTTAGGTTAGGTTAGGTTAGGTTAGGTTAGGTTAGGTTAGGTTAGGTTAGGTTAGGTTAGGTTAGGTTAGGTTAGGTTAGGTTAGGTTAGGTTAGGTTAGGTTAGGTTAGGTTAGGTTAGGTTAGGTTAGGTTAGGTTAGGTTAGGTTAGGTTAGGTTAGGTTAGGTTAGGTTAGGTTAGGTTAGGTTAGGTTAGGTTAGGTTAGGTTAGGTTAGGTTAGGTTAGGTTAGGTTAGGTTAGGTTAGGTTAGGTTAGGTTAGGTTAGGTTAGGTTAGGTTAGGTTAGGTTAGGTTAGGTTAGGTTAGGTTAGGTTAGGTTAGGTTAGGTTAGGTTAGGTTAGGTTAGGTTAGGTTAGGTTAGGTTAGGTTAGGTTAGGTTAGGTTAGGTTAGGTTAGGTTAGGTTAGGTTAGGTTAGGTTAGGTTAGGTTAGGTTAGGTTAGGTTAGGTTAGGTTAGGTTAGGTTAGGTTAGGTTAGGTTAGGTTAGGTTAGGTTAGGTTAGGTTAGGTTAGGTTAGGTTAGGTTAGGTTAGGTTAGGTTAGGTTAGGTTAGGTTAGGTTAGGTTAGGTTAGGTTAGGTTAGGTTAGGTTAGGTTAGGTTAGGTTAGGTTAGGTTAGGTTAGGTTAGGTTAGGTTAGGTTAGGTTAGGTTAGGTTAGGTTAGGTTAGGTTAGGTTAGGTTAGGTTAGGTTAGGTTAGGTTAGGTTAGGTTAGGTTAGGTTAGGTTAGGTTAGGTTAGGTTAGGTTAGGTTAGGTTAGGTTAGGTTAGGTTAGGTTAGGTTAGGTTAGGTTAGGTTAGGTTAGGTTAGGTTAGGTTAGGTTAGGTTAGGTTAGGTTAGGTTAGGTTAGGTTAGGTTAGGTTAGGTTAGGTTAGGTTAGGTTAGGTTAGGTTAGGTTAGGTTAGGTTAGGTTAGGTTAGGTTAGGTTAGGTTAGGTTAGGTTAGGTTAGGTTAGGTTAGGTTAGGTTAGGTTAGGTTAGGTTAGGTTAGGTTAGGTTAGGTTAGGTTAGGTTAGGTTAGGTTAGGTTAGGTTAGGTTAGGTTAGGTTAGGTTAGGTTAGGTTAGGTTAGGTTAGGTTAGGTTAGGTTAGGTTAGGTTAGGTTAGGTTAGGTTAGGTTAGGTTAGGTTAGGTTAGGTTAGGTTAGGTTAGGTTAGGTTAGGTTAGGTTAGGTTAGGTTAGGTTAGGTTAGGTTAGGTTAGGTTAGGTTAGGTTAGGTTAGGTTAGGTTAGGTTAGGTTAGGTTAGGTTAGGTTAGGTTAGGTTAGGTTAGGTTAGGTTAGGTTAGGTTAGGTTAGGTTAGGTTAGGTTAGGTTAGGTTAGGTTAGGTTAGGTTAGGTTAGGTTAGGTTAGGTTAGGTTAGGTTAGGTTAGGTTAGGTTAGGTTAGGTTAGGTTAGGTTAGGTTAGGTTAGGTTAGGTTAGGTTAGGTTAGGTTAGGTTAGGTTAGGTTAGGTTAGGTTAGGTTAGGTTAGGTTAGGTTAGGTTAGGTTAGGTTAGGTTAGGTTAGGTTAGGTTAGGTTAGGTTAGGTTAGGTTAGGTTAGGTTAGGTTAGGTTAGGTTAGGTTAGGTTAGGTTAGGTTAGGTTAGGTTAGGTTAGGTTAGGTTAGGTTAGGTTAGGTTAGGTTAGGTTAGGTTAGGTTAGGTTAGGTTAGGTTAGGTTAGGTTAGGTTAGGTTAGGTTAGGTTAGGTTAGGTTAGGTTAGGTTAGGTTAGGTTAGGTTAGGTTAGGTTAGGTTAGGTTAGGTTAGGTTAGGTTAGGTTAGGTTAGGTTAGGTTAGGTTAGGTTAGGTTAGGTTAGGTTAGGTTAGGTTAGGTTAGGTTAGGTTAGGTTAGGTTAGGTTAGGTTAGGTTAGGTTAGGTTAGGTTAGGTTAGGTTAGGTTAGGTTAGGTTAGGTTAGGTTAGGTTAGGTTAGGTTAGGTTAGGTTAGGTTAGGTTATGGTTAGGTTAGGTTAGGTTAGGTTAGGTTAGGTTAGGTTAGGTTAGGTTAGGTTAGGTTAGGTTAGGTTAGGTTAGGTTAGGTTAGGTTAGGTTAGGTTAGGTTAGGTTAGGTTAGGTTAGGTTAGGTTAGGTTAGGTTAGGTTAGGTTAGGTTAGGTTAGGTTAGGTTAGGTTAGGTTAGGTTAGGTTAGGTTAGGTTAGGTTAGGTTAGGTTAGGTTAGGTTAGGTTAGGTTAGGTTAGGTTAGGTTAGGTTAGGTTAGGTTAGGTTAGGTTAGGTTAGGTTAGGTTAGGTTAGGTTAGGTTAGGTTAGGTTAGGTTAGGTTAGGTTAGGTTAGGTTAGGTTAGGTTAGGTTAGGTTAGGTTAGGTTAGGTTAGGTTAGGTTAGGTTAGGTTAGGTTAGGTTAGGTTAGGTTAGGTTAGGTTAGGTTAGGTTAGGTTAGGTTAGGTTAGGTTAGGTTAGGTTAGGTTAGGTTAGGTTAGGTTAGGTTAGGTTAGGTTAGGTTAGGTTAGGTTAGGTTAGGTTAGGTTAGGTTAGGTTAGGTTAGGTTAGGTTAGGTTAGGTTAGGTTAGGTTAGGTTAGGTTAGGTTAGGTTAGGTTAGGTTAGGTTAGGTTAGGTTAGGTTAGGTTAGGTTAGGTTAGGTTAGGTTAGGTTAGGTTAGGTTAGGTTAGGTTAGGTTAGGTTAGGTTAGGTTAGGTTAGGTTAGGTTAGGTTAGGTTAGGTTAGGTTAGGTTAGGTTAGGTTAGGTTAGGTTAGGTTAGGTTAGGTTAGGTTAGGTTAGGTTAGGTTAGGTTAGGTTAGGTTAGGTTAGGTTAGGTTAGGTTAGGTTAGGTTAGGTTAGGTTAGGTTAGGTTAGGTTAGGTTAGGTTAGGTTAGGTTAGGTTAGGTTAGGTTAGGTTAGGTTAGGTTAGGTTAGGTTAGGTTAGGTTAGGTTAGGTTAGGTTAGGTTAGGTTAGGTTAGGTTAGGTTAGGTTAGGTTAGGTTAGGTTAGGTTAGGTTAGGTTAGGTTAGGTTAGGTTAGGTTAGGTTAGGTTAGGTTAGGTTAGGTTAGGTTAGGTTAGGTTAGGTTAGGTTAGGTTAGGTTAGGTTAGGTTAGGTTAGGTTAGGTTAGGTTAGGTTAGGTTAGGTTAGGTTAGGTTAGGTTAGGTTAGGTTAGGTTAGGTTAGGTTAGGTTAGGTTAGGTTAGGTTAGGTTAGGTTAGGTTAGGTTAGGTTAGGTTAGGTTAGGTTAGGTTAGGTTAGGTTAGGTTAGGTTAGGTTAGGTTAGGTTAGGTTAGGTTAGGTTAGGTTAGGTTAGGTTAGGTTAGGTTAGGTTAGGTTAGGTTAGGTTAGGTTAGGTTAGGTTAGGTTAGGTTAGGTTAGGTTAGGTTAGGTTAGGTTAGGTTAGGTTAGGTTAGGTTAGGTTAGGTTAGGTTAGGTTAGGTTAGGTTAGGTTAGGTTAGGTTAGGTTAGGTTAGGTTAGGTTAGGTTAGGTTAGGTTAGGTTAGGTTAGGTTAGGTTAGGTTAGGTTAGGTTAGGTTAGGTTAGGTTAGGTTAGGTTAGGTTAGGTTAGGTTAGGTTAGGTTAGGTTAGGTTAGGTTAGGTTAGGTTAGGTTAGGTTAGGTTAGGTTAGGTTAGGTTAGGTTAGGTTAGGTTAGGTTAGGTTAGGTTAGGTTAGGTTAGGTTAGGTTAGGTTAGGTTAGGTTAGGTTAGGTTAGGTTAGGTTAGGTTAGGTTAGGTTAGGTTAGGTTAGGTTAGGTTAGGTTAGGTTAGGTTAGGTTAGGTTAGGTTAGGTTAGGTTAGGTTAGGTTAGGTTAGGTTAGGTTAGGTTAGGTTAGGTTAGGTTAGGTTAGGTTAGGTTAGGTTAGGTTAGGTTAGGTTAGGTTAGGTTAGGTTAGGTTAGGTTAGGTTAGGTTAGGTTAGGTTAGGTTAGGTTAGGTTAGGTTAGGTTAGGTTAGGTTAGGTTAGGTTAGGTTAGGTTAGGTTAGGTTAGGTTAGGTTAGGTTAGGTTAGGTTAGGTTAGGTTAGGTTAGGTTAGGTTAGGTTAGGTTAGGTTAGGTTAGGTTAGGTTAGGTTAGGTTAGGTTAGGTTAGGTTAGGTTAGGTTAGGTTAGGTTAGGTTAGGTTAGGTTAGGTTAGGTTAGGTTAGGTTAGGTTAGGTTAGGTTAGGTTAGGTTAGGTTAGGTTAGGTTAGGTTAGGTTAGGTTAGGTTAGGTTAGGTTAGGTTAGGTTAGGTTAGGTTAGGTTAGGTTAGGTTAGGTTAGGTTAGGTTAGGTTAGGTTAGGTTAGGTTAGGTTAGGTTAGGTTAGGTTAGGTTAGGTTAGGTTAGGTTAGGTTAGGTTAGGTTAGGTTAGGTTAGGTTAGGTTAGGTTAGGTTAGGTTAGGTTAGGTTAGGTTAGGTTAGGTTAGGTTAGGTTAGGTTAGGTTAGGTTAGGTTAGGTTAGGTTAGGTTAGGTTAGGTTAGGTTAGGTTAGGTTAGGTTAGGTTAGGTTAGGTTAGGTTAGGTTAGGTTAGGTTAGGTTAGGTTAGGTTAGGTTAGGTTAGGTTAGGTTAGGTTAGGTTAGGTTAGGTTAGGTTAGGTTAGGTTAGGTTAGGTTAGGTTAGGTTAGGTTAGGTTAGGTTAGGTTAGGTTAGGTTAGGTTAGGTTAGGTTAGGTTAGGTTAGGTTAGGTTAGGTTAGGTTAGGTTAGGTTAGGTTAGGTTAGGTTAGGTTAGGTTAGGTTAGGTTAGGTTAGGTTAGGTTAGGTTAGGTTAGGTTAGGTTAGGTTAGGTTAGGTTAGGTTAGGTTAGGTTAGGTTAGGTTAGGTTAGGTTAGGTTAGGTTAGGTTAGGTTAGGTTAGGTTAGGTTAGGTTAGGTTAGGTTAGGTTAGGTTAGGTTAGGTTAGGTTAGGTTAGGTTAGGTTAGGTTAGGTTAGGTTAGGTTAGGTTAGGTTAGGTTAGGTTAGGTTAGGTTAGGTTAGGTTAGGTTAGGTTAGGTTAGGTTAGGTTAGGTTAGGTTAGGTTAGGTTAGGTTAGGTTAGGTTAGGTTAGGTTAGGTTAGGTTAGGTTAGGTTAGGTTAGGTTAGGTTAGGTTAGGTTAGGTTAGGTTAGGTTAGGTTAGGTTAGGTTAGGTTAGGTTAGGTTAGGTTAGGTTAGGTTAGGTTAGGTTAGGTTAGGTTAGGTTAGGTTAGGTTAGGTTAGGTTAGGTTAGGTTAGGTTAGGTTAGGTTAGGTTAGGTTAGGTTAGGTTAGGTTAGGTTAGGTTAGGTTAGGTTAGGTTAGGTTAGGTTAGGTTAGGTTAGGTTAGGTTAGGTTAGGTTAGGTTAGGTTAGGTTAGGTTAGGTTAGGTTAGGTTAGGTTAGGTTAGGTTAGGTTAGGTTAGGTTAGGTTAGGTTAGGTTAGGTTAGGTTAGGTTAGGTTAGGTTAGGTTAGGTTAGGTTAGGTTAGGTTAGGTTAGGTTAGGTTAGGTTAGGTTAGGTTAGGTTAGGTTAGGTTAGGTTAGGTTAGGTTAGGTTAGGTTAGGTTAGGTTAGGTTAGGTTAGGTTAGGTTAGGTTAGGTTAGGTTAGGTTAGGTTAGGTTAGGTTAGGTTAGGTTAGGTTAGGTTAGGTTAGGTTAGGTTAGGTTAGGTTAGGTTAGGTTAGGTTAGGTTAGGTTAGGTTAGGTTAGGTTAGGTTAGGTTAGGTTAGGTTAGGTTAGGTTAGGTTAGGTTAGGTTAGGTTAGGTTAGGTTAGGTTAGGTTAGGTTAGGTTAGGTTAGGTTAGGTTAGGTTAGGTTAGGTTAGGTTAGGTTAGGTTAGGTTAGGTTAGGTTAGGTTAGGTTAGGTTAGGTTAGGTTAGGTTAGGTTAGGTTAGGTTAGGTTAGGTTAGGTTAGGTTAGGTTAGGTTAGGTTAGGTTAGGTTAGGTTAGGTTAGGTTAGGTTAGGT
>NC_064616.1:995543615-995565409 GCF_023898315.1 Schistocerca nitens | reverse complement strand
TAACCTAACCTAACCTAACCTAACCTAACCTAACCTAACCTAACCTAACCTAACCTAACCTAACCTAACCTAACCTAACCTAACCTAACCTAACCTAACCTAACCTAACCTAACCTAACCTAACCTAACCTAACCTAACCTAACCTAACCTAACCTAACCTAACCTAACCTAACCTAACCTAACCTAACCTAACCTAACCTAACCTAACCTAACCTAACCTAACCTAACCTAACCTAACCTAACCTAACCTAACCTAACCTAACCTAACCTAACCTAACCTAACCTAACCTAACCTAACCTAACCTAACCTAACCTAACCTAACCTAACCTAACCTAACCTAACCTAACCTAACCTAACCTAACCTAACCTAACCTAACCTAACCTAACCTAACCTAACCTAACCTAACCTAACCTAACCTAACCTAACCTAACCTAACCTAACCTAACCTAACCTAACCTAACCTAACCTAACCTAACCTAACCTAACCTAACCTAACCTAACCTAACCTAACCTAACCTAACCTAACCTAACCTAACCTAACCTAACCTAACCTAACCTAACCTAACCTAACCTAACCTAACCTAACCTAACCTAACCTAACCTAACCTAACCTAACCTAACCTAACCTAACCTAACCTAACCTAACCTAACCTAACCTAACCTAACCTAACCTAACCTAACCTAACCTAACCTAACCTAACCTAACCTAACCTAACCTAACCTAACCTAACCTAACCTAACCTAACCTAACCTAACCTAACCTAACCTAACCTAACCTAACCTAACCTAACCTAACCTAACCTAACCTAACCTAACCTAACCTAACCTAACCTAACCTAACCTAACCTAACCTAACCTAACCTAACCTAACCTAACCTAACCTAACCTAACCTAACCTAACCTAACCTAACCTAACCTAACCTAACCTAACCTAACCTAACCTAACCTAACCTAACCTAACCTAACCTAACCTAACCTAACCTAACCTAACCTAACCTAACCTAACCTAACCTAACCTAACCTAACCTAACCTAACCTAACCTAACCTAACCTAACCTAACCTAACCTAACCTAACCTAACCTAACCTAACCTAACCTAACCTAACCTAACCTAACCTAACCTAACCTAACCTAACCTAACCTAACCTAACCTAACCTAACCTAACCTAACCTAACCTAACCTAACCTAACCTAACCTAACCTAACCTAACCTAACCTAACCTAACCTAACCTAACCTAACCTAACCTAACCTAACCTAACCTAACCTAACCTAACCTAACCTAACCTAACCTAACCTAACCTAACCTAACCTAACCTAACCTAACCTAACCTAACCTAACCTAACCTAACCTAACCTAACCTAACCTAACCTAACCTAACCTAACCTAACCTAACCTAACCTAACCTAACCTAACCTAACCTAACCTAACCTAACCTAACCTAACCTAACCTAACCTAACCTAACCTAACCTAACCTAACCTAACCTAACCTAACCTAACCTAACCTAACCTAACCTAACCTAACCTAACCTAACCTAACCTAACCTAACCTAACCTAACCTAACCTAACCTAACCTAACCTAACCTAACCTAACCTAACCTAACCTAACCTAACCTAACCTAACCTAACCTAACCTAACCTAACCTAACCTAACCTAACCTAACCTAACCTAACCTAACCTAACCTAACCTAACCTAACCTAACCTAACCTAACCTAACCTAACCTAACCTAACCTAACCTAACCTAACCTAACCTAACCTAACCTAACCTAACCTAACCTAACCTAACCTAACCTAACCTAACCTAACCTAACCTAACCTAACCTAACCTAACCTAACCTAACCTAACCTAACCTAACCTAACCTAACCTAACCTAACCTAACCTAACCTAACCTAACCTAACCTAACCTAACCTAACCTAACCTAACCTAACCTAACCTAACCTAACCTAACCTAACCTAACCTAACCTAACCTAACCTAACCTAACCTAACCTAACCTAACCTAACCTAACCTAACCTAACCTAACCTAACCTAACCTAACCTAACCTAACCTAACCTAACCTAACCTAACCTAACCTAACCTAACCTAACCTAACCTAACCTAACCTAACCTAACCTAACCTAACCTAACCTAACCTAACCTAACCTAACCTAACCTAACCTAACCTAACCTAACCTAACCTAACCTAACCTAACCTAACCTAACCTAACCTAACCTAACCTAACCTAACCTAACCTAACCTAACCTAACCTAACCTAACCTAACCTAACCTAACCTAACCTAACCTAACCTAACCTAACCTAACCTAACCTAACCTAACCTAACCTAACCTAACCTAACCTAACCTAACCTAACCTAACCTAACCTAACCTAACCTAACCTAACCTAACCTAACCTAACCTAACCTAACCTAACCTAACCTAACCTAACCTAACCTAACCTAACCTAACCTAACCTAACCTAACCTAACCTAACCTAACCTAACCTAACCTAACCTAACCTAACCTAACCTAACCTAACCTAACCTAACCTAACCTAACCTAACCTAACCTAACCTAACCTAACCTAACCTAACCTAACCTAACCTAACCTAACCTAACCTAACCTAACCTAACCTAACCTAACCTAACCTAACCTAACCTAACCTAACCTAACCTAACCTAACCTAACCTAACCTAACCTAACCTAACCTAACCTAACCTAACCTAACCTAACCTAACCTAACCTAACCTAACCTAACCTAACCTAACCTAACCTAACCTAACCTAACCTAACCTAACCTAACCTAACCTAACCTAACCTAACCTAACCTAACCTAACCTAACCTAACCTAACCTAACCTAACCTAACCTAACCTAACCTAACCTAACCTAACCTAACCTAACCTAACCTAACCTAACCTAACCTAACCTAACCTAACCTAACCTAACCTAACCTAACCTAACCTAACCTAACCTAACCTAACCTAACCTAACCTAACCTAACCTAACCTAACCTAACCTAACCTAACCTAACCTAACCTAACCTAACCTAACCTAACCTAACCTAACCTAACCTAACCTAACCTAACCTAACCTAACCTAACCTAACCTAACCTAACCTAACCTAACCTAACCTAACCTAACCTAACCTAACCTAACCTAACCTAACCTAACCTAACCTAACCTAACCTAACCTAACCTAACCTAACCGAACCTAACCTAACCTAACCTAACCTAACCTAACCTAACCTAACCTAACCTAACCTAACCTAACCTAACCTAACCTAACCTAACCTAACCTAACCTAACCTAACCTAACCTAACCTAACCTAACCTAACCTAACCTAACCTAACCTAACCTAACCTAACCTAACCTAACCTAACCTAACCTAACCTAACCTAACCTAACCTAACCTAACCTAACCTAACCTAACCTAACCTAACCTAACCTAACCTAACCTAACCTAACCTAACCTAACCTAACCTAACCTAACCTAACCTAACCTAACCTAACCTAACCTAACCTAACCTAACCTAACCTAACCTAACCTAACCTAACCTAACCTAACCTAACCTAACCTAACCTAACCTAACCTAACCTAACCTAACCTAACCTAACCTAACCTAACCTAACCTAACCTAACCTAACCTAACCTAACCTAACCTAACCTAACCTAACCTAACCTAACCTAACCTAACCTAACCTAACCTAACCTAACCTAACCTAACCTAACCTAACCTAACCTAACCTAACCTAACCTAACCTAACCTAACCTAACCTAACCTAACCTAACCTAACCTAACCTAACCTAACCTAACCTAACCTAACCTAACCTAACCTAACCTAACCTAACCTAACCTAACCTAACCTAACCTAACCTAACCTAACCTAACCTAACCTAACCTAACCTAACCTAACCTAACCTAACCTAACCTAACCTAACCTAACCTAACCTAACCTAACCTAACCTAACCTAACCTAACCTAACCTAACCTAACCTAACCTAACCTAACCTAACCTAACCTAACCTAACCTAACCTAACCTAACCTAACCTAACCTAACCTAACCTAACCTAACCTAACCTAACCTAACCTAACCTAACCTAACCTAACCTAACCTAACCTAACCTAACCTAACCTAACCTAACCTAACCTAACCTAACCTAACCTAACCTAACCTAACCTAACCTAACCTAACCTAACCTAACCTAACCTAACCTAACCTAACCTAACCTAACCTAACCTAACCTAACCTAACCTAACCTAACCTAACCTAACCTAACCTAACCTAACCTAACCTAACCTAACCTAACCTAACCTAACCTAACCTAACCTAACCTAACCTAACCTAACCTAACCTAACCTAACCTAACCTAACCTAACCTAACCTAACCTAACCTAACCTAACCTAACCTAACCTAACCTAACCTAACCTAACCTAACCTAACCTAACCTAACCTAACCTAACCTAACCTAACCTAACCTAACCTAACCTAACCTAACCTAACCTAACCTAACCTAACCTAACCTAACCTAACCTAACCTAACCTAACCTAACCTAACCTAACCTAACCTAACCTAACCTAACCTAACCTAACCTAACCTAACCTAACCTAACCTAACCTAACCTAACCTAACCTAACCTAACCTAACCTAACCTAACCTAACCTAACCTAACCTAACCTAACCTAACCTAACCTAACCTAACCTAACCTAACCTAACCTAACCTAACCTAACCTAACCTAACCTAACCTAACCTAACCTAACCTAACCTAACCTAACCTAACCTAACCTAACCTAACCTAACCTAACCTAACCTAACCTAACCTAACCTAACCTAACCTAACCTAACCTAACCTAACCTAACCTAACCTAACCTAACCTAACCTAACCTAACCTAACCTAACCTAACCTAACCTAACCTAACCTAACCTAACCTAACCTAACCTAACCTAACCTAACCTAACCTAACCTAACCTAACCTAACCTAACCTAACCTAACCTAACCTAACCTAACCTAACCTAACCTAACCTAACCTAACCTAACCTAACCTAACCTAACCTAACCTAACCTAACCTAACCTAACCTAACCTAACCTAACCTAACCTAACCTAACCTAACCTAACCTAACCTAACCTAACCTAACCTAACCTAACCTAACCTAACCTAACCTAACCTAACCTAACCTAACCTAACCTAACCTAACCTAACCTAACCTAACCTAACCTAACCTAACCTAACCTAACCTAACCTAACCTAACCTAACCTAACCTAACCTAACCTAACCTAACCTAACCTAACCTAACCTAACCTAACCTAACCTAACCTAACCTAACCTAACCTAACCTAACCTAACCTAACCTAACCTAACCTAACCTAACCTAACCTAACCTAACCTAACCTAACCTAACCTAACCTAACCTAACCTAACCTAACCTAACCTAACCTAACCTAACCTAACCTAACCTAACCTAACCTAACCTAACCTAACCTAACCTAACCTAACCTAACCTAACCTAACCTAACCTAACCTAACCTAACCTAACCTAACCTAACCTAACCTAACCTAACCTAACCTAACCTAACCTAACCTAACCTAACCTAACCTAACCTAACCTAACCTAACCTAACCTAACCTAACCTAACCTAACCTAACCTAACCTAACCTAACCTAACCTAACCTAACCTAACCTAACCTAACCTAACCTAACCTAACCTAACCTAACCTAACCTAACCTAACCTAACCTAACCTAACCTAACCTAACCTAACCTAACCTAACCTAACCTAACCTAACCTAACCTAACCTAACCTAACCTAACCTAACCTAACCTAACCTAACCTAACCTAACCTAACCTAACCTAACCTAACCTAACCTAACCTAACCTAACCTAACCTAACCTAACCTAACCTAACCTAACCTAACCTAACCTAACCTAACCTAACCTAACCTAACCTAACCTAACCTAACCTAACCTAACCTAACCTAACCTAACCTAACCTAACCTAACCTAACCTAACCTAACCTAACCTAACCTAACCTAACCTAACCTAACCTAACCTAACCTAACCTAACCTAACCTAACCTAACCTAACCTAACCTAACCTAACCTAACCTAACCTAACCTAACCTAACCTAACCTAACCTAACCTAACCTAACCTAACCTAACCTAACCTAACCTAACCTAACCTAACCTAACCTAACCTAACCTAACCTAACCTAACCTAACCTAACCTAACCTAACCTAACCTAACCTAACCTAACCTAACCTAACCTAACCTAACCTAACCTAACCTAACCTAACCTAACCTAACCTAACCTAACCTAACCTAACCTAACCTAACCTAACCTAACCTAACCTAACCTAACCTAACCTAACCTAACCTAACCTAACCTAACCTAACCTAACCTAACCTAACCTAACCTAACCTAACCTAACCTAACCTAACCTAACCTAACCTAACCTAACCTAACCTAACCTAACCTAACCTAACCTAACCTAACCTAACCTAACCTAACCTAACCTAACCTAACCTAACCTAACCTAACCTAACCTAACCTAACCTAACCTAACCTAACCTAACCTAACCTAACCTAACCTAACCTAACCTAACCTAACCTAACCTAACCTAACCTAACCTAACCTAACCTAACCTAACCTAACCTAACCTAACCTAACCTAACCTAACCTAACCTAACCTAACCTAACCTAACCTAACCTAACCTAACCTAACCTAACCTAACCTAACCTAACCTAACCTAACCTAACCTAACCTAACCTAACCTAACCTAACCTAACCTAACCTAACCTAACCTAACCTAACCTAACCTAACCTAACCTAACCTAACCTAACCTAACCTAACCTAACCTAACCTAACCTAACCTAACCTAACCTAACCTAACCTAACCTAACCTAACCTAACCTAACCTAACCTAACCTAACCTAACCTAACCTAACCTAACCTAACCTAACCTAACCTAACCTAACCTAACCTAACCTAACCTAACCTAACCTAACCTAACCTAACCTAACCTAACCTAACCTAACCTAACCTAACCTAACCTAACCTAACCTAACCTAACCTAACCTAACCTAACCTAACCTAACCTAACCTAACCTAACCTAACCTAACCTAACCTAACCTAACCTAACCTAACCTAACCTAACCTAACCTAACCTAACCTAACCTAACCTAACCTAACCTAACCTAACCTAACCTAACCTAACCTAACCTAACCTAACCTAACCTAACCTAACCTAACCTAACCTAACCTAACCTAACCTAACCTAACCTAACCTAACCTAACCTAACCTAACCTAACCTAACCTAACCTAACCTAACCTAACCTAACCTAACCTAACCTAACCTAACCTAACCTAACCTAACCTAACCTAACCTAACCTAACCTAACCTAACCTAACCTAACCTAACC
This sequence comes from Schistocerca nitens, assembly GCF_023898315.1. Classification (NCBI taxonomy): domain Eukaryota; kingdom Metazoa; phylum Arthropoda; class Insecta; order Orthoptera; family Acrididae; genus Schistocerca; species Schistocerca nitens. The sequence goes on along the minus strand of NC_064616.1, from coordinate 995,557,979 downwards.
TAACCTAACCTAACCTAACCTAACCTAACCTAACCTAACCTAACCTAACCTAACCTAACCTAACCTAACCTAACCTAACCTAACCTAACCTAACCTAACCTAACCTAACCTAACCTAACCTAACCTAACCTAACCTAACCTAACCTAACCTAACCTAACCTAACCTAACCTAACCTAACCTAACCTAACCTAACCTAACCTAACCTAACCTAACCTAACCTAACCTAACCTAACCTAACCTAACCTAACCTAACCTAACCTAACCTAACCTAACCTAACCTAACCTAACCTAACCTAACCTAACCTAACCTAACCTAACCTAACCTAACCTAACCTAACCTAACCTAACCTAACCTAACCTAACCTAACCTAACCTAACCTAACCTAACCTAACCTAACCTAACCTAACCTAACCTAACCTAACCTAACCTAACCTAACCTAACCTAACCTAACCTAACCTAACCTAACCTAACCTAACCTAACCTAACCTAACCTAACCTAACCTAACCTAACCTAACCTAACCTAACCTAACCTAACCTAACCTAACCTAACCTAACCTAACCTAACCTAACCTAACCTAACCTAACCTAACCTAACCTAACCTAACCTAACCTAACCTAACCTAACCTAACCTAACCTAACCTAACCTAACCTAACCTAACCTAACCTAACCTAACCTAACCTAACCTAACCTAACCTAACCTAACCTAACCTAACCTAACCTAACCTAACCTAACCTAACCTAACCTAACCTAACCTAACCTAACCTAACCTAACCTAACCTAACCTAACCTAACCTAACCTAACCTAACCTAACCTAACCTAACCTAACCTAACCTAACCTAACCTAACCTAACCTAACCTAACCTAACCTAACCTAACCTAACCTAACCTAACCTAACCTAACCTAACCTAACCTAACCTAACCTAACCTAACCTAACCTAACCTAACCTAACCTAACCTAACCTAACCTAACCTAACCTAACCTAACCTAACCTAACCTAACCTAACCTAACCTAACCTAACCTAACCTAACCTAACCTAACCTAACCTAACCTAACCTAACCTAACCTAACCTAACCTAACCTAACCTAACCTAACCTAACCTAACCTAACCTAACCTAACCTAACCTAACCTAACCTAACCTAACCTAACCTAACCTAACCTAACCTAACCTAACCTAACCTAACCTAACCTAACCTAACCTAACCTAACCTAACCTAACCTAACCTAACCTAACCTAACCTAACCTAACCTAACCTAACCTAACCTAACCTAACCTAACCTAACCTAACCTAACCTAACCTAACCTAACCTAACCTAACCTAACCTAACCTAACCTAACCTAACCTAACCTAACCTAACCTAACCTAACCTAACCTAACCTAACCTAACCTAACCTAACCTAACCTAACCTAACCTAACCTAACCTAACCTAACCTAACCTAACCTAACCTAACCTAACCTAACCTAACCTAACCTAACCTAACCTAACCTAACCTAACCTAACCTAACCTAACCTAACCTAACCTAACCTAACCTAACCTAACCTAACCTAACCTAACCTAACCTAACCTAACCTAACCTAACCTAACCTAACCTAACCTAACCTAACCTAACCTAACCTAACCTAACCTAACCTAACCTAACCTAACCTAACCTAACCTAACCTAACCTAACCTAACCTAACCTAACCTAACCTAACCTAACCTAACCTAACCTAACCTAACCTAACCTAACCTAACCTAACCTAACCTAACCTAACCTAACCTAACCTAACCTAACCTAACCTAACCTAACCTAACCTAACCTAACCTAACCTAACCTAACCTAACCTAACCTAACCTAACCTAACCTAACCTAACCTAACCTAACCTAACCTAACCTAACCTAACCTAACCTAACCTAACCTAACCTAACCTAACCTAACCTAACCTAACCTAACCTAACCTAACCTAACCTAACCTAACCTAACCTAACCTAACCTAACCTAACCTAACCTAACCTAACCTAACCTAACCTAACCTAACCTAACCTAACCTAACCTAACCTAACCTAACCTAACCTAACCTAACCTAACCTAACCTAACCTAACCTAACCTAACCTAACCTAACCTAACCTAACCTAACCTAACCTAACCTAACCTAACCTAACCTAACCTAACCTAACCTAACCTAACCTAACCTAACCTAACCTAACCTAACCTAACCTAACCTAACCTAACCTAACCTAACCTAACCTAACCTAACCTAACCTAACCTAACCTAACCTAACCTAACCTAACCTAACCTAACCTAACCTAACCTAACCTAACCTAACCTAACCTAACCTAACCTAACCTAACCTAACCTAACCTAACCTAACCTAACCTAACCTAACCTAACCTAACCTAACCTAACCTAACCTAACCTAACCTAACCTAACCTAACCTAACCTAACCTAACCTAACCTAACCTAACCTAACCTAACCTAACCTAACCTAACCTAACCTAACCTAACCTAACCTAACCTAACCTAACCTAACCTAACCTAACCTAACCTAACCTAACCTAACCTAACCTAACCTAACCTAACCTAACCTAACCTAACCTAACCTAACCTAACCTAACCTAACCTAACCTAACCTAACCTAACCTAACCTAACCTAACCTAACCTAACCTAACCTAACCTAACCTAACCTAACCTAACCTAACCTAACCTAACCTAACCTAACCTAACCTAACCTAACCTAACCTAACCTAACCTAACCTAACCTAACCTAACCTAACCTAACCTAACCTAACCTAACCTAACCTAACCTAACCTAACCTAACCTAACCTAACCTAACCTAACCTAACCTAACCTAACCTAACCTAACCTAACCTAACCTAACCTAACCTAACCTAACCTAACCTAACCTAACCTAACCTAACCTAACCTAACCTAACCTAACCTAACCTAACCTAACCTAACCTAACCTAACCTAACCTAACCTAACCTAACCTAACCTAACCTAACCTAACCTAACCTAACCTAACCTAACCTAACCTAACCTAACCTAACCTAACCTAACCTAACCTAACCTAACCTAACCTAACCTAACCTAACCTAACCTAACCTAACCTAACCTAACCTAACCTAACCTAACCTAACCTAACCTAACCTAACCTAACCTAACCTAACCTAACCTAACCTAACCTAACCTAACCTAACCTAACCTAACCTAACCTAACCTAACCTAACCTAACCTAACCTAACCTAACCTAACCTAACCTAACCTAACCTAACCTAACCTAACCTAACCTAACCTAACCTAACCTAACCTAACCTAACCTAACCTAACCTAACCTAACCTAACCTAACCTAACCTAACCTAACCTAACCTAACCTAACCTAACCTAACCTAACCTAACCTAACCTAACCTAACCTAACCTAACCTAACCTAACCTAACCTAACCTAACCTAACCTAACCTAACCTAACCTAACCTAACCTAACCTAACCTAACCTAACCTAACCTAACCTAACCTAACCTAACCTAACCTAACCTAACCTAACCTAACCTAACCTAACCTAACCTAACCTAACCTAACCTAACCTAACCTAACCTAACCTAACCTAACCTAACCTAACCTAACCTAACCTAACCTAACCTAACCTAACCTAACCTAACCTAACCTAACCTAACCTAACCTAACCTAACCTAACCTAACCTAACCTAACCTAACCTAACCTAACCTAACCTAACCTAACCTAACCTAACCTAACCTAACCTAACCTAACCTAACCTAACCTAACCTAACCTAACCTAACCTAACCTAACCTAACCTAACCTAACCTAACCTAACCTAACCTAACCTAACCTAACCTAACCTAACCTAACCTAACCTAACCTAACCTAACCTAACCTAACCTAACCTAACCTAACCTAACCTAACCTAACCTAACCTAACCTAACCTAACCTAACCTAACCTAACCTAACCTAACCTAACCTAACCTAACCTAACCTAACCTAACCTAACCTAACCTAACCTAACCTAACCTAACCTAACCTAACCTAACCTAACCTAACCTAACCTAACCTAACCTAACCTAACCTAACCTAACCTAACCTAACCTAACCTAACCTAACCTAACCTAACCTAACCTAACCTAACCTAACCTAACCTAACCTAACCTAACCTAACCTAACCTAACCTAACCTAACCTAACCTAACCTAACCTAACCTAACCTAACCTAACCTAACCTAACCTAACCTAACCTAACCTAACCTAACCTAACCTAACCTAACCTAACCTAACCTAACCTAACCTAACCTAACCTAACCTAACCTAACCTAACCTAACCTAACCTAACCTAACCTAACCTAACCTAACCTAACCTAACCTAACCTAACCTAACCTAACCTAACCTAACCTAACCTAACCTAACCTAACCTAACCTAACCTAACCTAACCTAACCTAACCTAACCTAACCTAACCTAACCTAACCTAACCTAACCTAACCTAACCTAACCTAACCTAACCTAACCTAACCTAACCTAACCTAACCTAACCTAACCTAACCTAACCTAACCTAACCTAACCTAACCTAACCTAACCTAACCTAACCTAACCTAACCTAACCTAACCTAACCTAACCTAACCTAACCTAACCTAACCTAACCTAACCTAACCTAACCTAACCTAACCTAACCTAACCTAACCTAACCTAACCTAACCTAACCTAACCTAACCTAACCTAACCTAACCTAACCTAACCTAACCTAACCTAACCTAACCTAACCTAACCTAACCTAACCTAACCTAACCTAACCTAACCTAACCTAACCTAACCTAACCTAACCTAACCTAACCTAACCTAACCTAACCTAACCTAACCTAACCTAACCTAACCTAACCTAACCTAACCTAACCTAACCTAACCTAACCTAACCTAACCTAACCTAACCTAACCTAACCTAACCTAACCTAACCTAACCTAACCTAACCTAACCTAACCTAACCTAACCTAACCTAACCTAACCTAACCTAACCTAACCTAACCTAACCTAACCTAACCTAACCTAACCTAACCTAACCTAACCTAACCTAACCTAACCTAACCTAACCTAACCTAACCTAACCTAACCTAACCTAACCTAACCTAACCTAACCTAACCTAACCTAACCTAACCTAACCTAACCTAACCTAACCTAACCTAACCTAACCTAACCTAACCTAACCTAACCTAACCTAACCTAACCTAACCTAACCTAACCTAACCTAACCTAACCTAACCTAACCTAACCTAACCTAACCTAACCTAACCTAACCTAACCTAACCTAACCTAACCTAACCTAACCTAACCTAACCTAACCTAACCTAACCTAACCTAACCTAACCTAACCTAACCTAACCTAACCTAACCTAACCTAACCTAACCTAACCTAACCTAACCTAACCTAACCTAACCTAACCTAACCTAACCTAACCTAACCTAACCTAACCTAACCTAACCTAACCTAACCTAACCTAACCTAACCTAACCTAACCTAACCTAACCTAACCTAACCTAACCTAACCTAACCTAACCTAACCTAACCTAACCTAACCTAACCTAACCTAACCTAACCTAACCTAACCTAACCTAACCTAACCTAACCTAACCTAACCTAACCTAACCTAACCTAACCTAACCTAACCTAACCTAACCTAACCTAACCTAACCTAACCTAACCTAACCTAACCTAACCTAACCTAACCTAACCTAACCTAACCTAACCTAACCTAACCTAACCTAACCTAACCTAACCTAACCTAACCTAACCTAACCTAACCTAACCTAACCTAACCTAACCTAACCTAACCTAACCTAACCTAACCTAACCTAACCTAACCTAACCTAACCTAACCTAACCTAACCTAACCTAACCTAACCTAACCTAACCTAACCTAACCTAACCTAACCTAACCTAACCTAACCTAACCTAACCTAACCTAACCTAACCTAACCTAACCTAACCTAACCTAACCTAACCTAACCTAACCTAACCTAACCTAACCTAACCTAACCTAACCTAACCTAACCTAACCTAACCTAACCTAACCTAACCTAACCTAACCTAACCTAACCTAACCTAACCTAACCTAACCTAACCTAACCTAACCTAACCTAACCTAACCTAACCTAACCTAACCTAACCTAACCTAACCTAACCTAACCTAACCTAACCTAACCTAACCTAACCTAACCTAACCTAACCTAACCTAACCTAACCTAACCTAACCTAACCTAACCTAACCTAACCTAACCTAACCTAACCTAACCTAACCTAACCTAACCTAACCTAACCTAACCTAACCTAACCTAACCTAACCTAACCTAACCTAACCTAACCTAACCTAACCTAACCTAACCTAACCTAACCTAACCTAACCTAACCTAACCTAACCTAACCTAACCTAACCTAACCTAACCTAACCTAACCTAACCTAACCTAACCTAACCTAACCTAACCTAACCTAACCTAACCTAACCTAACCTAACCTAACCTAACCTAACCTAACCTAACCTAACCTAACCTAACCTAACCTAACCTAACCTAACCTAACCTAACCTAACCTAACCTAACCTAACCTAACCTAACCTAACCTAACCTAACCTAACCTAACCTAACCTAACCTAACCTAACCTAACCTAACCTAACCTAACCTAACCTAACCTAACCTAACCTAACCTAACCTAACCTAACCTAACCTAACCTAACCTAACCTAACCTAACCTAACCTAACCTAACCTAACCTAACCTAACCTAACCTAACCTAACCTAACCTAACCTAACCTAACCTAACCTAACCTAACCTAACCTAACCTAACCTAACCTAACCTAACCTAACCTAACCTAACCTAACCTAACCTAACCTAACCTAACCTAACCTAACCTAACCTAACCTAACCTAACCTAACCTAACCTAACCTAACCTAACCTAACCTAACCTAACCTAACCTAACCTAACCTAACCTAACCTAACCTAACCTAACCTAACCTAACCTAACCTAACCTAACCTAACCTAACCTAACCTAACCTATACCTAACCTAACCTAACCTAACCTAACCTAACCTAACCTAACCTAACCTAACCTAACCTAACCTAACCTAACCTAACCTAACCTAACCTAACCTAACCTAACCTAACCTAACCTAACCTAACCTAACCTAACCTAACCTAACCTAACCTAACCTAACCTAACCTAACCTAACCTAACCTAACCTAACCTAACCTAACCTAACCTAACCTAACCTAACCTAACCTAACCTAACCTAACCTAACCTAACCTAACCTAACCTAACCTAACCTAACCTAACCTAACCTAACCTAACCTAACCTAACCTAACCTAACCTAACCTAACCTAACCTAACCTAACCTAACCTAACCTAACCTAACCTAACCTAACCTAACCTAACCTAACCTAACCTAACCTAACCTAACCTAACCTAACCTAACCTAACCTAACCTAACCTAACCTAACCTAACCTAACCTAACCTAACCTAACCTAACCTAACCTAACCTAACCTAACCTAACCTAACCTAACCTAACCTAACCTAACCTAACCTAACCTAACCTAACCTAACCTAACCTAACCTAACCTAACCTAACCTAACCTAACCTAACCTAACCTAACCTAACCTAACCTAACCTAACCTAACCTAACCTAACCTAACCTAACCTAACCTAACCTAACCTAACCTAACCTAACCTAACCTAACCTAACCTAACCTAACCTAACCTAACCTAACCTAACCTAACCTAACCTAACCTAACCTAACCTAACCTAACCTAACCTAACCTAACCTAACCTAACCTAACCTAACCTAACCTAACCTAACCTAACCTAACCTAACCTAACCTAACCTAACCTAACCTAACCTAACCTAACCTAACCTAACCTAACCTAACCTAACCTAACCTAACCTAACCTAACCTAACCTAACCTAACCTAACCTAACCTAACCTAACCTAACCTAACCTAACCTAACCTAACCTAACCTAACCTAACCTAACCTAACCTAACCTAACCTAACCTAACCTAACCTAACCTAACCTAACCTAACCTAACCTAACCTAACCTAACCTAACCTAACCTAACCTAACCTAACCTAACCTAACCTAACCTAACCTAACCTAACCTAACCTAACCTAACCTAACCTAACCTAACCTAACCTAACCTAACCTAACCTAACCTAACCTAACCTAACCTAACCTAACCTAACCTAACCTAACCTAACCTAACCTAACCTAACCTAACCTAACCTAACCTAACCTAACCTAACCTAACCTAACCTAACCTAACCTAACCTAACCTAACCTAACCTAACCTAACCTAACCTAACCTAACCTAACCTAACCTAACCTAACCTAACCTAACCTAACCTAACCTAACCTAACCTAACCTAACCTAACCTAACCTAACCTAACCTAACCTAACCTAACCTAACCTAACCTAACCTAACCTAACCTAACCTAACCTAACCTAACCTAACCTAACCTAACCTAACCTAACCTAACCTAACCTAACCTAACCTAACCTAACCTAACCTAACCTAACCTAACCTAACCTAACCTAACCTAACCTAACCTAACCTAACCTAACCTAACCTAACCTAACCTAACCTAACCTAACCTAACCTAACCTAACCTAACCTAACCTAACCTAACCTAACCTAACCTAACCTAACCTAACCTAACCTAACCTAACCTAACCTAACCTAACCTAACCTAACCTAACCTAACCTAACCTAACCTAACCTAACCTAACCTAACCTAACCTAACCTAACCTAACCTAACCTAACCTAACCTAACCTAACCTAACCTAACCTAACCTAACCTAACCTAACCTAACCTAACCTAACCTAACCTAACCTAACCTAACCTAACCTAACCTAACCTAACCTAACCTAACCTAACCTAACCTAACCTAACCTAACCTAACCTAACCTAACCTAACCTAACCTAACCTAACCTAACCTAACCTAACCTAACCTAACCTAACCTAACCTAACCTAACCTAACCTAACCTAACCTAACCTAACCTAACCTAACCTAACCTAACCTAACCTAACCTAACCTAACCTAACCTAACCTAACCTAACCTAACCTAACCTAACCTAACCTAACCTAACCTAACCTAACCTAACCTAACCTAACCTAACCTAACCTAACCTAACCTAACCTAACCTAACCTAACCTAACCTAACCTAACCTAACCTAACCTAACCTAACCTAACCTAACCTAACCTAACCTAACCTAACCTAACCTAACCTAACCTAACCTAACCTAACCTAACCTAACCTAACCTAACCTAACCTAACCTAACCTAACCTAACCTAACCTAACCTAACCTAACCTAACCTAACCTAACCTAACCTAACCTAACCTAACCTAACCTAACCTAACCTAACCTAACCTAACCTAACCTAACCTAACCTAACCTAACCTAACCTAACCTAACCTAACCTAACCTAACCTAACCTAACCTAACCTAACCTAACCTAACCTAACCTAACCTAACCTAACCTAACCTAACCTAACCTAACCTAACCTAACCTAACCTAACCTAACCTAACCTAACCTAACCTAACCTAACCTAACCTAACCTAACCTAACCTAACCTAACCTAACCTAACCTAACCTAACCTAACCTAACCTAACCTAACCTAACCTAACCTAACCTAACCTAACCTAACCTAACCTAACCTAACCTAACCTAACCTAACCTAACCTAACCTAACCTAACCTAACCTAACCTAACCTAACCTAACCTAACCTAACCTAACCTAACCTAACCTAACCTAACCTAACCTAACCTAACCTAACCTAACCTAACCTAACCTAACCTAACCTAACCTAACCTAACCTAACCTAACCTAACCTAACCTAACCTAACCTAACCTAACCTAACCTAACCTAACCTAACCTAACCTAACCTAACCTAACCTAACCTAACCTAACCTAACCTAACCTAACCTAACCTAACCTAACCTAACCTAACCTAACCTAACCTAACCTAACCTAACCTAACCTAACCTAACCTAACCTAACCTAACCTAACCTAACCTAACCTAACCTAACCTAACCTAACCTAACCTAACCTAACCTAACCTAACCTAACCTAACCTAACCTAACCTAACCTAACCTAACCTAACCTAACCTAACCTAACCTAACCTAACCTAACCTAACCTAACCTAACCTAACCTAACCTAACCTAACCTAACCTAACCTAACCTAACCTAACCTAACCTAACCTAACCTAACCTAACCTAACCTAACCTAACCTAACCTAACCTAACCTAACCTAACCTAACCTAACCTAACCTAACCTAACCTAACCTAACCTAACCTAACCTAACCTAACCTAACCTAACCTAACCTAACCTAACCTAACCTAACCTAACCTAACCTAACCTAACCTAACCTAACCTAACCTAACCTAACCTAACCTAACCTAACCTAACCTAACCTAACCTAACCTAACCTAACCTAACCTAACCTAACCTAACCTAACCTAACCTAACCTAACCTAACCTAACCTAACCTAACCTAACCTAACCTAACCTAACCTAACCTAACCTAACCTAACCTAACCTAACCTAACCTAACCTAACCTAACCTAACCTAACCTAACCTAACCTAACCTAACCTAACCTAACCTAACCTAACCTAACCTAACCTAACCTAACCTAACCTAACCTAACCTAACCTAACCTAACCTAACCTAACCTAACCTAACCTAACCTAACCTAACCTAACCTAACCTAACCTAACCTAACCTAACCTAACCTAACCTAACCTAACCTAACCTAACCTAACCTAACCTAACCTAACCTAACCTAACCTAACCTAACCTAACCTAACCTAACCTAACCTAACCTAACCTAACCTAACCTAACCTAACCTAACCTAACCTAACCTAACCTAACCTAACCTAACCTAACCTAACCTAACCTAACCTAACCTAACCTAACCTAACCTAACCTAACCTAACCTAACCTAACCTAACCTAACCTAACCTAACCTAACCTAACCTAACCTAACCTAACCTAACCTAACCTAACCTAACCTAACCTAACCTAACCTAACCTAACCTAACCTAACCTAACCTAACCTAACCTAACCTAACCTAACCTAACCTAACCTAACCTAACCTAACCTAACCTAACCTAACCTAACCTAACCTAACCTAACCTAACCTAACCTAACCTAACCTAACCTAACCTAACCTAACCTAACCTAACCTAACCTAACCTAACCTAACCTAACCTAACCTAACCTAACCTAACCTAACCTAACCTAACCTAACCTAACCTAACCTAACCTAACCTAACCTAACCTAACCTAACCTAACCTAACCTAACCTAACCTAACCTAACCTAACCTAACCTAACCTAACCTAACCTAACCTAACCTAACCTAACCTAACCTAACCTAACCTAACCTAACCTAACCTAACCTAACCTAACCTAACCTAACCTAACCTAACCTAACCTAACCTAACCTAACCTAACCTAACCTAACCTAACCTAACCTAACCTAACCTAACCTAACCTAACCTAACCTAACCTAACCTAACCTAACCTAACCTAACCTAACCTAACCTAACCTAACCTAACCTAACCTAACCTAACCTAACCTAACCTAACCTAACCTAACCTAACCTAACCTAACCTAACCTAACCTAACCTAACCTAACCTAACCTAACCTAACCTAACCTAACCTAACCTAACCTAACCTAACCTAACCTAACCTAACCTAACCTAACCTAACCTAACCTAACCTAACCTAACTCTAACCTAACCTAACCTAACCTAACCTAACCTAACCTAACCTAACCTAACCTAACCTAACCTAACCTAACCTAACCTAACCTAACCTAACCTAACCTAACCTAACCTAACCTAACCTAACCTAACCTAACCTAACCTAACCTAACCTAACCTAACCTAACCTAACCTAACCTAACCTAACCTAACCTAACCTAACCTAACCTAACCTAACCTAACCTAACCTAACCTAACCTAACCTAACCTAACCTAACCTAACCTAACCTAACCTAACCTAACCTAACCTAACCTAACCTAACCTAACCTAACCTAACCTAACCTAACCTAACCTAACCTAACCTAACCTAACCTAACCTAACCTAACCTAACCTAACCTAACCTAACCTAACCTAACCTAACCTAACCTAACCTAACCTAACCTAACCTAACCTAACCTAACCTAACCTAACCTAACCTAACCTAACCTAACCTAACCTAACCTAACCTAACCTAACCTAACCTAACCTAACCTAACCTAACCTAACCTAACCTAACCTAACCTAACCTAACCTAACCTAACCTAACCTAACCTAACCTAACCTAACCTAACCTAACCTAACCTAACCTAACCTAACCTAACCTAACCTAACCTAACCTAACCTAACCTAACCTAACCTAACCTAACCTAACCTAACCTAACCTAACCTAACCTAACCTAACCTAACCTAACCTAACCTAACCTAACCTAACCTAACCTAACCTAACCTAACCTAACCTAACCTAACCTAACCTAACCTAACCTAACCTAACCTAACCTAACCTAACCTAACCTAACCTAACCTAACCTAACCTAACCTAACCTAACCTAACCTAACCTAACCTAACCTAACCTAACCTAACCTAACCTAACCTAACCTAACCTAACCTAACCTAACCTAACCTAACCTAACCTAACCTAACCTAACCTAACCTAACCTAACCTAACCTAACCTAACCTAACCTAACCTAACCTAACCTAACCTAACCTAACCTAACCTAACCTAACCTAACCTAACCTAACCTAACCTAACCTAACCTAACCTAACCTAACCTAACCTAACCTAACCTAACCTAACCTAACCTAACCTAACCTAACCTAACCTAACCTAACCTAACCTAACCTAACCTAACCTAACCTAACCTAACCTAACCTAACCTAACCTAACCTAACCTAACCTAACCTAACCTAACCTAACCTAACCTAACCTAACCTAACCTAACCTAACCTAACCTAACCTAACCTAACCTAACCTAACCTAACCTAACCTAACCTAACCTAACCTAACCTAACCTAACCTAACCTAACCTAACCTAACCTAACCTAACCTAACCTAACCTAACCTAACCTAACCTAACCTAACCTAACCTAACCTAACCTAACCTAACCTAACCTAACCTAACCTAACCTAACCTAACCTAACCTAACCTAACCTAACCTAACCTAACCTAACCTAACCTAACCTAACCTAACCTAACCTAACCTAACCTAACCTAACCTAACCTAACCTAACCTAACCTAACCTAACCTAACCTAACCTAACCTAACCTAACCTAACCTAACCTAACCTAACCTAACCTAACCTAACCTAACCTAACCTAACCTAACCTAACCTAACCTAACCTAACCTAACCTAACCTAACCTAACCTAACCTAACCTAACCTAACCTAACCTAACCTAACCTAACCTAACCTAACCTAACCTAACCTAACCTAACCTAACCTAACCTAACCTAACCTAACCTAACCTAACCTAACCTAACCTAACCTAACCTAACCTAACCTAACCTAACCTAACCTAACCTAACCTAACCTAACCTAACCTAACCTAACCTAACCTAACCTAACCTAACCTAACCTAACCTAACCTAACCTAACCTAACCTAACCTAACCTAACCTAACCTAACCTAACCTAACCTAACCTAACCTAACCTAACCTAACCTAACCTAACCTAACCTAACCTAACCTAACCTAACCTAACCTAACCTAACCTAACCTAACCTAACCTAACCTAACCTAACCTAACCTAACCTAACCTAACCTAACCTAACCTAACCTAACCTAACCTAACCTAACCTAACCTAACCTAACCTAACCTAACCTAACCTAACCTAACCTAACCTAACCTAACCTAACCTAACCTAACCTAACCTAACCTAACCTAACCTAACCTAACCTAACCTAACCTAACCTAACCTAACCTAACCTAACCTAACCTAACCTAACCTAACCTAACCTAACCTAACCTAACCTAACCTAACCTAACCTAACCTAACCTAACCTAACCTAACCTAACCTAACCTAACCTAACCTAACCTAACCTAACCTAACCTAACCTAACCTAACCTAACCTAACCTAACCTAACCTAACCTAACCTAACCTAACCTAACCTAACCTAACCTAACCTAACCTAACCTAACCTAACCTAACCTAACCTAACCTAACCTAACCTAACCTAACCTAACCTAACCTAACCTAACCTAACCTAACCTAACCTAACCTAACCTAACCTAACCTAACCTA